>NW_020229857.1:0-19090 GCF_003227725.1 Camponotus floridanus | reverse complement strand
TTGACAGTAATTGTATCATACGATAAAAATGTCTCGAAAATAATATTAATAATTTTGCATCACTTTAACCGTGATCGAACGTTGCCCATATTTTTCGCAGAGCTTGTGCCGAATTGCAAATACTATCCAATCTGTTCAGGTAATGTCACTTCCAGTCGGCTATATAAAGCCATGTGAGATTGTGCGACGTGTCGAACCACATTTAAAATATAGCTCCCATTCATCGCGGCATGCGCATTGAAACTATAGAACTAACTGGAATGAAAGCTCCTTTTGTTTACCATCGAACATGATAGGGCCGATTATTCAATAGTCCGGGTCTTAAGGTGCAATTTCATTGATCGCTATCTTTTTAGCGTCAATGAAATTGCACCTTTGCATTTTAAGACATCTTAAGTTCTCATTCCATCAATCAATGCTGCAATTGTAGCTATTTGATTGGTTGATGATTCTTTAAGATGAATCTTTAAATATAAGACCGGATTATGAATACCGGCCTGTGTTATTAGTGCTTTACCCCCGAGAATGGTCAAGGTTCGTTCGCGCGTGACGCGCGTAAACATAAGTACACGCATGTATGTGCGCCAACAGCTCTTTAAGAAAATACTCAGGACTGAAACAGTTTCACCAACTGGTCAATTGACGAGTTTTTTTATCAGTGATTGGTAGAACTGTCTCATATATGAAATAGTTGAATTGAACTTTTTTGAAAAGTTTATTCGTCGTTGTCGCGATATTAACGTCCAGAATAAGTGGAATATATTCGTAAGTTATATACAATTTTATTATTAATAAATAGTTGATTGCTCTCGAATACGATACTCGATTATACGATAGGAATCAAATTATAAATTATTACTTTGTTGCAATCTTTACGAGCAATGATTATTCTTCTATTTCTATTTCGTTTCTATCCTAATATATATGTGTACACACACACACACACACATTTAGAATTCTAATATAATAATAAATATTCTCTCTGATATCATTTGATCTAAATATAATTTGATTTAGAACGCGCAATAAAACGATCGAATAAAAATCGGATAATTAACATAACGGAAATATATATTTTAAAGTTATATACAAATGTATTTATATATACAAGTATATCTTTAAAGTCACACACACACACACACACACACACACACACACACACACACACACGTACACCGGAACACACACACTTTAAAGTCACACACACGTACACGTACACACGGATTAATAATTTATTAACATACATCTTTAAAGTCACACACACACGTACACGTACACACGGATTAATAATTTATTAAACACACATCTTTAAAGTCACACACACACGTACACGTACACACGGATTAATAATTTATTAAACACACATCTTTAAAGTCACACACACACGTACACGTACACACGGATTAATTATTTATTAAACGATTAATATATTTCGTGAAGTTATTTCCATTTTTATTTGCAATTATGATCTTTAATAAAGATTTCTCATCATAATAAAAAAATTTTATATCGTTTATCAAAAATTTAAATTAGATTTAAAAGTATATTATTGCCTCTTTTCGATAATAATTGATTATGTCACTGTACCTATTTCGTGAATAGCTATCATTACAGAGATCGCGTAGAGTTTGACAATGCAATAAAATTAATAATAAAATTCCAATAAAATTAAATACAAATTAATTATAATAATTAAATATAAATTTGTTTATAATTAACTTTTTCTACGTTGAGAAAAGTTCTTCGTTTCTTTTGGAATATCTTAAAGATTCTTTTAATTAAATTTTACAAAATATTAACTATTAAATTTATAGTATTTAATATTTAGAAATAAATAGATAATATTTCATTTTTATATCGATTAAGTATACGATATTATTTATTAAAAGAACTAATATATCTTTTATGGATCTTTTTGTTAAGTTAATTATTTAGATCTACGATTCGATTGTTTTACTGCATTTCAATCCGAATTATATATTTAAATGATCGAAAAATAAAACGATAATAAAATAATAAGCAATATATCTATTTTAAAAATAGTGTATATAAATAATAAATAATAAATAATTTTTATAAATTACTCACCGCATGTCTCTGGCTGCTTCAGGCTCTCTCCCTGCTTTCTGACTGTCCGATACTTTTCCAGATGTCCTTCTCTTTTGTTGTTTCATCCTTTGTTGTTTCCTCGTAGCAGTCACGTATTCACTCGTGAACAAACAATTATATTTCAGTTAATTATATTTCAGTCATATACAGAAATCGCGAGACACTTTGCACGACACTCCCGATCGCAAAATAATCATACGAGATACGTATTTTTATAATATTATTATTATTTTTATTATTATTGCAAAAGAGAGGAACACAAAAATTACAATAATTCGCTCGATTTTTAAAACGAAGCCAAAATCATGCACCATTCGATTCTTACACTAATTAACTATTTCTATTTGTTGATGTATAATATATGCATAATAACGCGAATCATAAGATTAAAATATTAAAGTAATGTAAATTGATGATACAGCAATCGTTTAATTAATATGATATATATGCATGCAGTTTAGGAAAGTTTAAAACATCGGGCGAAATCGAATTTCATTCTACGCAATGTTAAAGAAATAATTATTATTCGTAAAGTTCGATAATCGGAGAATATTGCGAGAAATTTGTAATTTTTGCCCCTTTCGCTTCAATTTTTATTTGCAATAATGAAAGATCGCGTTTCGATGAATTATCGTCGCCACAATTGCATTTATTATAAGAGTTAATTATTTGTCATTTGTAATAGTCGAATTATTATATTTCGATCTAATCGCGATCGTACCTTTAGGAAAAGAATTCGATAATACGGAGCGGGTCCGTATCGCTACTTTCTCCCGTTGGAAATGTCGCCGTGCGAATGAGGGGAGGTCGTCGCGTATGTAAACAATAGCGCGCTACGTCACAAGGCCAAATGACGTCACAAGATCGAATGACGTGTTAGCTCGCTGCCGAAATATTTAACGCATACTGTGACGTATGTGAGAATTGTATTTATATACAAGTATATTTTTAAAGTCACACCACACACACACACACACACACACACACCACACACACACACACACACTCTCACGTACACTGAGAAAAAAAGTTGTTAACTCGACTAAACCGTTTAACTAAATTATTTTTTTTTTAATTGAAATATCGAAATATTTAAGTTAAATAAATGTTATGTTAGATTTATAATAGTTAAATATTCCAATTAAAAAGATAATAATTTAGTTAAATGGCTTAGTTAAGTTAACAACTTTTTTTCTCAGTGTACACAATTTAATTATTTATTAAACCTCACGAGATGTATTAATCGTTTAATAATATAAGTGTATTTATATCCAAGTATATTTTTAATGTCTCACACACACACGTACATTGAGAAAAAAAAGTTTTTGTTAATTCAACTAAACCGTTTAACTAAATTATTATTTTTTAAATTAAAATATTGAAATATTTAAGTTAAATAAATGTCATGTTAGATTTATAATAGTTAAATATTCCAGTTAAAAAGATAATAATTTAGTTAAATGGTTTAGTTAAGTTAACAACTATTTTTCTTTTACAATTAGTCTTTTCTCTGTCTACTATTTGATTGTTTTATTACGCTTTTAGAAAATAAAGTTCTATAATGTAACTTTTAATTTGTATTTCATATGAAATTATTATTTTAAACATAATAATTTTCTTTCTTTGCATTTCTATCATGAATAGACATTTCCAACCTTTACTAAAAAAACTAAAAATATCCTTCAATTTTTTCTCTCTTCGGACAATTTATTTACATTTATATATAATTCTCTTTATTCCTTTAAAAAATGAACATCGAGAACAAGGTACACGAGTATTGTAAATGTCAAAAAATGATCGCGCGAATATTATAGTTGTGAATATATAAAAATAAATGCAATATACTATGAATTTTCTACGTTATATATTGAATCGAAATTGCACAAAAGAGAAAAAGAAGAACAAGCCTATGAATAGACATTTCCATTTTTTATTAAAAAAAAAAATTAAAAATATCTCTCAATTTTTACTCTTCCTTCAGGCAAGTCTACATATATGACCAATATGATTAATTGATTCCATCTTTATATATTTATCATTATGTGCTATTAATTAAAGCCGTAGACAATATTCAGAAATCAAAGTTGCGCGCAGGAATGGCCATACGCAGAAACGAATGCGCACTGGTTCGGCCGCCATGTTGGCGCGTGACTGCTTCGTCACTGCTACGTCACTGCTACGTCAAACGCGTCATACGGCCGCCATGTTTGTGCGTGAATCGGAGTCATACGCAGTTACACGGATCGTCGTACGTCCGCATTTTTCGCATCTTTTAACCGTTTTTAAATGAATATCGCGAGTGAACGAGCGTCGAGAGTGTCGAAGGATGATCGCGCGACTTTTATAGTGTGTCGATGGAAACGCGCGACAGCGATTTTTAACGATATTCAGTGATGGCGTCATTGCGAAGATGGAGCGAAGTTGCGTCGCGTTATTCGCGCCCTTGATGATGATTATCGGATGCGAGCGAGTATCGGGAGTGCCGAATAAAGTGTCGCGCATTCGCGTTGATGATATCATGTGGATTTGTGTGCATCAAGATCGGAATAGGACGTCCCGAGGCGAGCGAACTGTCCCGAGGAGGAGCGGCCTGTGGAACAGCCGGTGAGTAGATTTGATTTATCAATTTGCGTAATAATTTGTGCTCATTCGACGCTTATACAGCATCGCGATGTCCCGAATTACATTCGGACAAATCGGCATCATAATTCGATTCGGTGCAATTCAAATAAAGTCGATCGCGTGAAGATGGTTATGCTAGAAGCGATTTCAAATTTATTTTGTACGTGCGCGCAGTGCTGCACAGCCTATCTCGTAGGGCTGCCAACTGTTAAACGATAAATTTGTTTGATCTAATCTAACCTAACCTAACCTAATCTCTCAGTGTCTTTGGATATCGAATGTAAATATAAGCGTATGCTCCCTGGATTTATCATGCTTTCAAAAATAATATTTAATTATTTATTAGTGTATTACATTTTATTACGTAGTATATTAATCGTATTAAATGTGCACGTACAGTTTTACACATTTTAATGAGGAGCATATAATATAATTGGTTAGGTTAGATTAAATTAAAACAAGCTGCTGTGATTCATTTAACGTAATAGGATTAATTTGACGAATGTGCAGCTATTGAAGTTACATGATATTTGTGGACACATTTTTAAAGTAATCATGAGTGTCTTATCTCATCTCGATTACATGAAATTAAAATATAAAATATTTATGTATTCCACATTAACGTTATTCATTACAAGTACTATATTACTTTTTCTTATATCTCAATCATATTTCATCGATGAAGCTTTTCATATATCGTAGACAATATGATACTGTGTGTGGAATTTTACAAAGGTAATTACAAAGGCGTTTTTTTCAATAGAAATATCTGAAAAAAATGCATCCGTCTTTTTTAATCTTACTCTTTCTAAATAAAAATTAGAATAATAAATTTGCAAAATAATTTGCTTTAATATATTTTTATTGCAAACATATGAAGTAAAGTGCTCAAGGTGCATCACTATGAAAACATCGATAGAATAAAAAATAGATCGCATACCAAAAAATTAAAATATTTACATTACATATTTGATATTTCTGCAAATATTTCCATTATTTTGAGAATGATTTGTTTCATGATATATTGCAATAATTAAAGTATGATTTCTGATATAATCTGCCATGAGAAAAGCCAGCTTTAATTCTTTATTTTGTTCAATATTTTTAATAATATAATAATTAAATTAAAGTTCTATGAAAATATGCTTGAAATACTAAATAAAAAAGATTGTTTCTTATGTACAACCTTATACAGTTTAAGTAAACAAAAAATATTGTTAATAATATACATATATAAATTGATAATTAAAAAAACAATTAATTAATTAATCACACAATCCACGTTTTTTTTAGCTTTATGTCTAACATATATATATATATATTATATATATTTTTATAAATAAAAAATGTTTCTTTCTAATATAAATTAAATAAAAAGTATATATGCCTTTAAATACTTTATATTCACACCTGTTGCAATAAACCAATAAAGAATGCTTTTACATTCCTCCTTGTACTTTGGCATACATATCCTTTATCCAATTATCTCGCAACACGCTTTTATGGCATGATGACAAACAAGCCCATTATCCTTCATGAATTTTCTTTACAAATATTTTTATATTCTCAAACTGTGTAAAGAAATCATGTAACACTGAAAAATACAAAGTGATATTAAAAGAGAAGAAATAAATTTTATATTATATAGTATTGACAAGTATTTTCTTACCAGTGTGTTCCTTATATGTAGGAATATACATTAATCTTTGACCAACCCTATTTTTAATCGTCTTTAGGGATGCTTTGGCTTTTGATAACGCAAATCCAGCCAATCCATTTCCATTTCCAGTTACTATAAATGAATTGATTCTAGTCTTACGTGCTAAATTACTGGTCATACAAGTTATCATTTTGTTTTCCAAAATCCAGGTTTCAAAACTTTCAAATGTATCTGCAGAAAACAAAGATATTAATTATATAAGATTCTAATATTTAGAACTGAAACATCAAAAAAAAAAATTGAAAATAGACATCGTATCACATGATTTTTGTATGTTGTAATTTAACCATTATAATCCAATAATAGCATAAATATTAACCTTTTCCAATAAGATCTGATTCAATGCTTCTGCCATCCATTGTAACACTCCTCCAACCACATTCCAATGGCGATAATTTTATTTGCATTGGTCTGGTCTGACTTTGTGGTAATTCCATAAGTTTTTGCTTTCTTTCAAGATTTACAAGCAGTTTTAGCTGTTGAATTAATTCTTTTCCTCTAAACACAGAAGTGTTCAGACCAGGAAATTGTATCGGAATTTTTCCCATGCCAATAATTTGCTCCTTATTTAGGTCTCTCTTTTCACTACTCTTCTTGCTCTACCTCTGCGTCTTCCTGCATTACTGATACTTGTCACACCCTTTCATAATTCATCTTCAGGTCCTATAGAACAAAAGCACAGTGAAATACAAACTATTTTCTACTGTAAATATAAACTATTATCAAAATGCTATATCCATAAAAGTTCTACTTACTATTCGCAAAGAACATAGAGTTTCTCACATTATTTAATAAAGTGACTATTTTTAATAAATGTGAATGACTGACAAGCAATAAATTAAACAATATTAAACAATAATATATACCTGAAAAAAATTTCATAATTTTATTAGAATTAAATTGATAAATTAATTTTAAATACATATTATATGTTAATTACATATAATGATTTAGAGACAATGATATATTTCATTTGCGTTACCATTGTTTACAGATTGAACATTTTTATCAAATTATTTACAACTCTACAAATATGTAGCATACGACAAGCCATTTTTAAAATCTATAAAACAAACAACAAAATTGTTCATAGTTTTCACTCTGTTTTGTCATAGTCTGCTTTTAGGCGATCTCTGAAAGCAATGCATCCTATAAACAAAAAAATATAAACATGAACTACGTAGTCAAATCTACGAATGTTTTCAATGGGTAACATAATTTCGGAGTATATTCCATGCCTCGTACACGAAATGTCGATAACATAAGTAACGCAAAACTTTGTATATATTAAATAAATTTGTAATATAAATAAGTTTTGTGATCTCTCTCTCTCTCTCTATCTATTTATCTATCTATCTATCTATCTATCTATCAAGTATAATTATTAAAATATATTACCCGATATTATATTATATTATATATTAATCACTCATTATCTATCACCACCATCGCCATTATTATATGTAATTTAATATATACTACCGTTTAATTAAAAAAATATTTGCCTCAATTAATTTCAATCAGAAAGAAGAATAAGAAACATCATAGATCACTTGGGTAATTCCTAAAGGCAATACGCCCTCTGAAATAAAAACGTGGACATGAACTACGAAGCTAATTCATGAATGTTTTCAGTAGGTAACATTATTTTGGATTTTTCCGTCAGTAACACAAGTATCGATAATGCAAAACGCTAAATTTTTAATACAAATCTAAAGTTTTGGGTGGTCTTTCTCTCCCTGTATTAATAATATAATTAATTATTAATATATTCCTTGATAAATATATTAATCACACATCATCCATCATCACCATCGTCACCGCCATTTTTACGTGATCTTTATCACAACGGTTCATCATTGAAAATAAATTATAACACAAAAAATATTCTAGTTTATTTTTAAATATTATTTTTAAATATTAAATAATATAAGTATTAAAATTAAAATAAAAAATTGGCTCAAATAATAATAATTAAAAATTAACTAAACAATTGATAACTAAGAGCCAATAAAAAGCGCGATAACTGGAGCACAAGAAAAATCTTTTCTCTTTTAATTATTATTATATTTCAAATTATTAGTATATTTCAAATTACTCGTCACAATACATACAATAAATACGAACGTTTCGGATTATCTTTTAATCTACCTTCAACGTGACATTAATATTATTACACATTCGAAAATATTAGACAATGACATATGAAAAATTATATAAATCAGATGCAGATAGCATTTGTAATATCTGCATGCCGATTATGAAACGATTTATATAATTTCATATTTATTCATATTTATTCATATTTATATAATTTTATATGTTATTGTCTAATATTTTTTAATGAGTAATATAATGATACGCCGTTAAATTTCTTTTCTAGATGCGATCGCGATCAACACCGAAAATTATTTATTATAACTATATGATTAATTAACTTTTATAAATAACACATAATTAATATCTATATACAAATCGCGACAAAAATTCTCTATCGCATTTAATCGTAATTTATTCATTTAATCAACTAAGAATTATAGTAACAGAAATCTAAAATAATAAATTATTATTTCGATATGAAATCGATTTTTACGAGCAGAAATTATTTCTTTAGTATTTATAGATATTTATAGAGTCAAATACAATATATCTGCGATGCTTTATTTTTCAATCATTGAAATATTTTGAATTGTGAGAACGCACAATAAAATAATTGAATCATGAATCTAAACATAATGAAAGACTCCATATATCAATCTTTTAATAAATAATCCTATAATTAAAAAATCTATGTAATCTAAAATACTGTTATATACTTAAATATATTCCATATATACATATATGTATATATTAAAATACGTAAAATATTTCGATGACGAACAAACAATAACCGACCTTGGTGCCGTAATAGCGCGCTAATGTTTATATGCTATAGTCTTGAAAAATGTTTCGATAAAAAAATAATAATAACACGGTCTTTCGGACTAACTTTTTCGGTTCTATTATTATTCGCGCGTCGACACTCAAAGAGTAAAGTAGTGGTATACAAGACGCTCCGTTAAATCCTTTTCTAGACGCGATCGCGATCAATATCGAAAAATTATTTGCTGTATTTATTATATTATATTATAATATAAAATATAATATAATATAATACAATATATTTCGATATGACGAACGAACAATAACACGGCGTTCGATCTTGACGTAAACAATAGCGCGCTAGTCATACGTCTTAGTATCATTCACAAAGCGACACTCAAGCAGTAAAGATCGTAGTGCGAAATATGTCGTATATTCTTATATGTTTATATGCCATAGTCTTGAAAAATGTTTCGGTACAAAAATAATAATAACACGGTCTTTTGGATTAATTTGTTCGGTTCTATTATCATTCGCGCGATGACACTCAAAGAGTAAAGTAGTAGTATAAGACGCTCCGTTAAATTCTTTTCTAGACGCGATCGCGATCAATATCGAAAAATTATTTGCTGTATTAAAATATGTAAAATATAATATAATATATATAATATAATATAATATAATAAAAATACGTATTGTTTACGCCAAGATTGATATTATTATCTGTTTGTCATCGAAATATCCTACGTACGTTAACATATTTATATTACCTTATATTGTAATATAAAATATAATACAATATATTTCGATATGACGAACGAACAATAACACGGCATTCGATCTTGACGTAAACAAGCGCGCTAGTCGTACAACGTATGGCCTTCGTATCATTCATAAAGCGACACTCGAGCAATAAAGATCGTAGTGCGAAATACGTCGTATATTCTTAAATTAATTATTAATTAAACGATTATTGTATCGTGACTTTCAATTATATTAAACTTTCGACTATAATCGTATTAATATACATGTATTGCATATATATATATATCAATAATGAAAACAACAAATTCATTACGCATAATAATTAGTTTTACAAAATGAATTATTTTGAGTTTTATAAAGAAGATTTATAATTATATATCTATTAATTATATATTATATTATATATAAAATTATATATAATATAACCCTCCCACGGGGTACACCTTGTCGCGGTGGGAGGGCTTAGTACTTGGATGGTGCCTTGAAGTTTATTTTAAATTTTTTAATTTAGAATAAATCTCAAGGAGCCTGAAGAGGAAGCTAAGTACCCTTTCGCGTCGTCGGTGCCGTCAACGTGTCGCGGATGGCGGCGTCTCGTTACCGCGTTTTCGCGTTTAGCTTTTTCGCGTCATCGCGTCATCGCGTTTTCGCGTTGGACTTTCTCGCAATCCCAATTTCATTTATATGTCATCGAGTTGTCATCTTCCGACGTCAATTAACTGGGATGTTCATTGAGTCGTTGCTGCAACGATCTTTGTCTCACGCCTGGTGCAACGCGGCATTTAGGTGATGCCGGCGCGCATGCGGATGCCAGTACTGTGTATGTGGGCGCGCGATTTTGAGCTTTTGCTCAAAAGTCCGGCTGATTGAGGTCACGCTCTGCTTCTGGCTCCAGTTCGGTACGGATCGGTTAGGATTCGATCGATTGCTTGGAATCGTCGTTAATGGATCCCTTCTCTTGTTCCGTCTGAGATAGGATATTAGGCGCGGACAAGAGTCGAGTGAACTCCATTCGCGTTGATTCCATCAATCGATAGTTTTCTTCCGTTTCGGACTTAACTCTTGTTCGGAGGTAAGATGCGTTGAATTCCCGACCTGTTGACTCGAAGATGACTCTTGTAAAAGTGAAACGGGATTTTCGCTCGTACCGAAACCGGGAGTGCCGTTTAAAGTATATATATATTAAATATATACATCGCGCGACAAAACAGAAAATTTTTAATCGTATCGAATAGTGCGGGAGTGCCGTTCAGTATCGCGCGTAAAAGTGCGAAAATAGCGATATAAAAATATCGCACGTGAGTGCGGGAGTGCCGCTAAAAGTATCGCGCGATTAAGACTGAGAGGAGGAGGAGGCCTAGGAGAGGCATCGAGCTTCGGCAGAGCAACCGTCTGGTAAATAGTTTATTTATTTGCAATTATATATATATATATATATATATATATATATAAATTAAATATTGAATATATTTATTATAATTTAAATTAAGCAATTAATCGTAATTTGATTTTTTTATTCATATGATTTAAATACGAATTTTAAAGAAAAAGATTTTTATATAAAATTTATAATCTTGTAAAGGTTTTATAAAGTTATTCAAGAATTATTAGTAATATTTTATTTTATTAATCTGCTATTATTATATGCGTCGGATATAAAATTCAATGCATACAATAATTTTTAAAATATTAATTATTTTGAACATTATTACAATTTAGATCTTCTATTTGTATGTTATAGATCGACGCAACAACCCAGATGATCTGAGAGGAGGAGCAGGCCTAGGAGAGGCATCCTGCACCAGCGGAACAACCTGATGGTGAATATTATTATTTATATTAATTGTATATAAATGAATTAATTAATTTATTAATTTGATTTATGTGAATGATTTAAACAAGAAAAAATTGGGAAAATTTTTGTAATATTTCTTTCTATATAATTCTTTCTAAAGGTTCTACTTGAAAAAATTAATTAATTATAAAATTATTTTATATTTATATATCTATTTATAATTGCGCACATCGGACATAAAATTCAATGAATCCAATAATAAATTTCTTAAAATATTAATTATTTTAAACATTGATGTAATTTGCATTTTATATTTGTATGTTACAGACAACGTAGCTTCAATATCAATTCCGCTGTTGCGCATCAGTGCCGGTAAGTGACAACCTTTTATTTTGAAGCAAAGGATTTATAAATGCATGAAGAAATCCATTGCTTCTAACTCTCCGTTGGCGGGACAATACGCGAGTAAAAATTAAAGTGAAAAAGTAAAGGAAAAATATTTTTAATAAAGATAGATGATATTTTTATTGCAATTGTATGATGGACATACATGAAATATTCTAAAATTCTATTATATATCGTCTCTATAAAAAACAATTTTATAAAAATATAGGTTTTTAATCGATAAATATTTAATCTATAAAATAGAGATATTTCTAACCAATCTGCCAACCGAGAGTTAAAATGCATGCTTTTTATCTTTTATGCATGATAATTTATAACTTGTAATTTTTGACGACTGAATAACGTGCGTTAAAGAAACGATCATAATATCGCATGATCGTTATTGAAACAAATTAGTCGTCAGAATGAATGGCCAGAAGTGGAGATAACTGGCCTGAAAAATACATGGTCAATATTGGCCAAAAGATGTGTTGCGCGGTTAAGGCTCTTTAAATTTTATCGCGAATTTCCGATTAGGGCTCCCCAAATTGCACCTTATCGCGAATTTTTGCTGGTGTAAGCCAGCAAGTAAGGCGGCTAGGGTTGTTAGGACTGCTAGGACTGTTAGGGATGTTAGGGCTGTTAGGTTTGTTAGGGCTATTAGGGAATATAAAAATTAAATTTATTTTCAGAGAAAAAAAACATAAATATTATTAAAAAAAAAAATATATATATATATATATATATATATATATATATATATATTGCGTCGTCGACTTTTCGTCGTCGGTGCCGTCAACGTGTCGCGGACGGCGGCGTCTCGTTACCGCGTTTTCGCGTTTAGCTTTTTCGCGTCATCGCGTTATCGCGTTTTCGCGTTGGACTTTTTCGCAATCCCACTTTCACAAGTGAAACGGGATTTTCGCTCGTACCGAAACCGGGAGTGCCGTTTAAAGTATATATATATTAAATATATACATCGCGCGACAAAACAGAAAATTTTTAATCGGAATAGTGCGGGAGTGCCGTTCAGTATCGCGCGTAAAAGTGCGAAAATAGCGATATAAAAATATCGCTCGTGAGTGCGGGAGTGCCGTTAAGTATCGCGCGTCTAACTGAGAGGAGGAGGAGGCCTAGGAGAGGCATCAGGCTCCGGCAGAGCAACCTTCTGGTAAGCAATTTATTTATTTGTAATTATATATTAAATATTAAATATATTTATTATAATTTAAATCAAACAATTAATCGCAACAATTAATTTGATTTGTTTATTTATATGATTTAAATAAGAGAGAAAAAGATTTTTAAATAAAAGCTATAATCTCTTGTAAAGATATAAGCTTTTATAAAAATTATTAATAATGTTTTTCTTTAATTTATAGAATTATTTTATGAATCTACTTATTATTATATGGATTGAATATAAGATACACAATACATACAATAATAATTCTTTGAAATATTAATTATTTTGGACGTTATTATAATTTGGATTTTCTATGTGTATGTTATAGATGTAACCAACCCAGATGATCTGAGAGGAGGAGCAGGCCTAGGAAGGCATCTTGCACCAGCGGAACAACCTGATGGTGTGTATTATTATTTATATTAATTTTATATAAATTAATTAATTAATTAATTTGATTTATATAAATGATTTAAACATGAAAAAATTGGACAAATTTTTATAATAATTCTTTCTATAAAAGTTTCTACTTAAAAAAATTAATTACTTATAAAATTATTTCATATTTATACATCTATTTATAATTGCGTACATCGGATATAAAATTCAATGAGTCCAATAATAATTTCTTAAAATATTAATTATTTTGAACATTGATATAATTTGCATTTTATATTTGTATGTTACAGACAACATAGCTTCAATATCAATTCCGCTGTTGCGCATCAGTGCCGGTAAGTGACAACTTTTTATTTTGAAGCAAAGGATTTGTAAATGCATGAAGAAATCCGTTGCTTCTAACTCTTGATTGGCGGGACAATACGTGTAAAAATTAAAGTAAAAGAAAAAATATTTGTAAAATAACAATAGATATAGACATACATGAAATATTTATTTCCATTATATATATATGGCCCTTTACAAAACGATTTTAAAAATAGATTTTTAATTTCTAAATATTTAATCTAAAAAATAAAAATATTTATAAGCAACCCGCCGACCGAGAGTTAAAATGCATGCTAATTATATTTTATGCATGATAATTTATTTTGCGATTTCTGACGACTGAATGACGCACGTTAAAATACGATCATAATATCGTACGATCGTAAACAAATAGTCGTCAAAATGAATATAGCCAGAAGCAGAGATAACTGGCTTGGAAAATACATCAATATTGGCAATATTGGCCAAAAGATGTGTTGCGCCGCTAAGGCTTCCTTTTATCGCGAATTTCCGGTTAGGGCTTCCTAAATTTTTCATTATCGCGGATTCCTAATTAGGGTTCCCCAAATTTCACTTGATCGTGAATTTCTGCTGGCGTAAGCCAGCAAGTAGGGTGGCTAGGGCTGTTAGGTCTTTGTTAGGTCTGTTAGGGCTGTTAGGACTGTTAGGTTTGTTAAGCCTATTAGGTTTGTTAGGGCTATTAAAGCATATAAAAATTAAATTTATTTTCAAGAAAAAAAACATAAAATATGTTATTTTTAGGGTCTGTATTAGGCTTGTTAGGGCTATTAGGTCTGTTAGGATTGTTAAGATTGTTAGGGCTATTAGGGCATATAAAAATTAAATATATATATAATTTATTTCATATAAAATTAAATAAATTATATATAAAGAATTGAAATTAATTATAAAAAAACTATAAATAAAAATAAAAAAATTAATGTATGGAAAATGTAAAAAATGTAACTTAAATACATAATGTACATTTAAGTTGCATTTTATTATACGTATAACATGTACTAAATTTAATATTTTATTTTTTGTAAATTGTATTAATATTTTATTTTATCTACTAAAAATTGTATTTTTTTTTAAATTATAAATTTTAAATTCAAAGTGAATGTTATTAGTATCTAATATGATAATATTTATTTGATAAAATATTGAGAGACAAAAGTAATTCAATTTAAATAATTTTTTTTCTAACTTATTTGAAATCATATACATTGATTATCATTGAATAATCATTTTAAATAATAAAAATTTTGCAATTTTCTTATGTTGAGAATATTGATACTAATAGCATTAATTATTAAATTGTAATTAACATTATAATTATATCTATAAATTGTAATTATATTATTTTTTATTTTTCATAATTTTCTTTGCAATTGTATAGAAATTATAATCTAATTGTAATAATGTAAAAGAAATCTATTGTACATTACACGAAATTAGGTGAATACGTACAATAACAAAATTTGTTTAATTAACACATTTGATATATTTTATTTGAATATTTTTATTGCAAAATTATTCAAATATTTGGATAGCTTATTTTTATACTAAAAGATTATTAATAAATTCGAGAAACTTTCGTAATCGCGCAAATACCGTAAAAAAAATTTTTTTTACATAATATAAAGGTTATTAAATAAAAGTGAATCAAGAAAAACACGATGTTAACCCAATAATTAGATATTAGCTTTTTACGTAAAATTTGTCGTTCTTTTAATATTATAGAAACACAAGTATATTCGAAAATAAAATATTGCGAAATATTAAAATTATCAATCATGCGGAAATTAAAATCTGTAAAACAAAATAATTTTCTTTGATTATCGTTTTTAATTTAATGTATTTCGAGAATTTCGCATCGCGTTAAATATTTATAGATTACGATTTATTGATTTACGATTTTATAATAAATTATATTGCAAACAATTGCGTTCTTTTCACGTTTTTGGATGTGATCGCTGTCTCGACGACGAAGCCTTATCGCTGTCCCTCATGTCAGGCGGACGCTAGCAAATGCGCGGTTTGTACTGCGGAGAATCGAAACGATTTTCATTGCGGAAAGTTATTTCTCGCCGGTTTTTGTGAGATCTATCCGCAACGCTTAGTTCGGTGCTCATTGAAAATTGGAAAGTTTCATTACAGAGTAGGAATTAAACCCAGGTTTTCGTGGCGGTTCTGGAAACAATGTTTTGGCAGTGATTTAACGACATCACCGTACATTGTTTGAAATCGAATTACAAAATTCATTATATTTTGAGAGAAGATATATTTTCTCTTTTTGTTAAAAATGTTCTTCATTAATATCTCCTATTAATATCACTATTATTTTAATAATGAAAATAATAATTCAAAAATGGATATAATAGATGATAAAATTCCTTTTTCAAATATAAATTTAATTTAATAAGTTTTCGCGCAAACTTTTTTGTGCAAAATTTTTATTATTTGAAAAATTATGGTTACAAACAAGTATATTTTATTAATTAATTTTGAATTAATTTTATTTTTGGTCTCTTTTAAGAAACCACTTGCAGGATTACTGGATGCTCCACTATTTATGTATATTATAATTAAGTTTATTTTAGATAAGAGTGTACATATAATAAAATACATGTGCGTAAATTGTGACATATTTGAAAAAACTTTTTTTAATATTATTCTTAATAATATATTAGGAATGCATGATATAATATAAAATGTGTGATTAATTAAAAAATTCGAGACAAATCGAATGGGTACTCTGATATCAGTAAGATGATCTGCAAATTATTGTTACGTGCTAAGTTTAACTGTTAAATGCAACAGAAAAATTAATTTCTTGATAATCATTTGATGTTGCTAAATATTCAATTAATTTTTTTTTAAATCTTGCTGTTATTAGATTTGATTTGTCTCGAGGCAAATTTGGTACCCTAAAATTATTATTATTCACATATTTAATCAAGCAACGCTAAAAGCGCATGTATTTCATTTTTTTTAAATATATTGATTCTAACATGTATATAAAAACTATTATATCCAGTCATTATTTAGTAAAAAAAAGATATTTCTTAAAATGGAAGAACATTTTTTTTACGCGAATTTTAATTTCATTTATTGAAAATGATAAGAAGGGTAACAGTCGTTAATTCGCTGCCGAAATCACTGTTATCAGGAGCAATTAGGAAGATCGGGGTTCGTTCTTCCTGTAAAGGGATTTCTGATGTTTAATGAATCACTTAACTATCCTTGTGGATCGATTTCGCAAGATCCGAAATAGAAGAAATAAGACAAATTGAAGTCGTTTCCCACTTTTAGGATCGTTCTTCTCTCTGTCAGATATTAACCAGCGTGTCACTCGGCAGAGGGATTTTGATCTGGTTTAATCGTTGGGCAGTTATTCTTCATTGAACGTGGGATAATGCGATATTTTAAGGAAGAATATTAAAGTTTAGCCTGTTTGCAATTGTCCGCGGAACAAGATATATTTTTATTTTTAATCCAAATTTACATGAAATTGTATATTTGAAAAGAAATCGAGTATTACATTCTGATTACGCGTTTGATTTTTACGTCATATATTATAATATTTGCAAATTATATGAAAATGCGCCTCTAATGTTGCAATTTTTTATTATCGCATAAAACGATAATAATTATATTTGGCGCACGTTGTATTCCGATTATAGAAATTATATGTATTGTGGTTAAATATTTTATTATAATTTATTCATCACATATATATTCGAAATTTAAATCGCGATTTTTTCTTTTAATTTAATCAAAGCTCAATTTATCTTTCCGCGCATAACATTTCTTTTAGAAAAATCTTATAAAAATGCATTAAAATTACTTTTCTTAATTGAAAGGACACAAGCGATAAATTTATTAATGATTTTTTTAGTCGCGATAGATTATCAGCTACGTAATCTAAATTTTCTAAAAATTTCTAATCAATTTTATTTGTACGTATTGCGGATATTTTCGTGTAATATAGTAAAGTAATCTATGTATATATTCTACATAACAATTTTTATGTATTAATATAATATATTTTATTGTTATGTATTAACTATTATTTTACGAAAGTTATGTATATTTTATTATTAAATTTTATGTATTTTATATATTATAATATAATATATATATTTGTTGTGTGTGTTATATGTATATATTTTATTATTTTTTTATACATTATATATTTCAATTTGATTTATTATTTTATAATTAATTTCTAATTTATATTTTTAACTCTATTGTATTTAGAGTTAAAATAAAATATTATATATCAAGTTATACTATTATGAAATGATGAACAAAAATATGTGTAAAAGTATAACAAAAGGATGAACAAAATAGTGTAAAAGATATTTGTAACAAAGAAAATAAATCTTGAATAAATGTCGAAAAATGGAATAATCTCTTTTTCGAAAAATTTTTTATTCTCCTTTTTTTTCTTTCTATATACATAGTATTATTGTAAGTCCAAGAATGTGTGTGTGTGCTCTCAACATCATTATCCGTATTATTGAAATATTTGAATAAATTCGAATACATAATTTATTTGATGTTGATAACCAATTTAAAAATTGTACTATAATTATAATATATATTTTGTAATATATTTTTTATATGACTGCAAGCTATGTAATTATGCATTATAATATTTATAATTATATAATATATATATAATATATGTATATTTTATACATTTTTGTATTATATTTTCTATTTGGAAAATTTGAAAAACCTACATTATATTAAAAGAAAATAAAATAAAAAAATTGTACCTCTTCGATGGTATCTCCACCTTAACGAAGGCATTTGCCGGGTGAGGAGGTTTGAGTATCTAATGATCCGGAGAGCTATGCCGGCGGTAACTTAGGCCAGTATTCATATATAATCTGTTCTTATGTTTAAAATT
>NW_020229856.1:837500-868121 GCF_003227725.1 Camponotus floridanus | reverse complement strand
GTCCCAAATGCATCTGGGCCTAATAAAATATTTAATGTTCAGCGATAAAAGAAATTGATAAAGGCTAATTTATTAACTTACATATTTTGATAAGTGCTTTAATATCATTTCTGAAAACATTGTTTAAATTCCTTCTTAGCTTGTGTAATATATTGGCGAGGAAAAACTAAGACACATTGGACATCAGCTTGAGAGTAGAGTGAGCAGCAGCCTCCCAATGGCACACCGCCAAATTCAAGCCAGCAAGCATCTACTATAAGACCTAAAGTTGCCTGTTAATTACTTTTCTGTCTTCCTCACTTTTTTCTTGGGCGCTGAACAATGATGCTAATTAAAAGTCAAAAACCACCCAGTACTAAATAATTCCAAGGGGTTTAAAGAGTCTGCTAAATGTGCCTGCTAAAAAAAACAAGGAAAGAAACAGGAATAGCTATTAATCAGATGTTAGATTTTCATGAAATATGGTCAATCAGTAAACCATGACAAGTTGCATTAATTATGTACTATTTACACCCGTTTTTATAATACCATCCACAGTAAATAATGCTCTACCACCCTCAAGGCTTACAGTCAGGTATAGATCGCTTAGGCGTCCAGTACAAAAGGAGTCCCTGCCTCTAATTCTGAAACTAAGTTGTAACTGTGTCCTATGGAAAAATATTGCACTTAAATTTACAAGATACAAGAATTCTGATATACACCTGATTAGTATACAGACCTAATATATATTACATAAAATATCTTCTTCACTCTAGTATTTAATACTTCTTCTGATAAATTTGATTTAACTTAATGGCAGTGATCCAGCTCAAGACAGAGCCCAACAAACTATTACAAGAGAAAGTACATTCATTAGATGCTTTCTCCTCCATTATTTATTAATAATTTAATACGAATGGGCAACTATTTATTGTTTAATTTTTAACATATATTATACATCAAATGTACTTATAATATCATCTGTAGGACATTATGACTATTAGGATTTGACTAGCTAATATTAATTAAAGATTCAATTATATATATTGATCTTATGTATCGATGTGAATAATTTTTCGACACGAATCAAAATATATCAAGATTGAATGATTATAGTACAATAATTCATTGAATCGATAATTTAAAACCACAGAAGCTCAAGGACAAGATCGACAGTAGGTTCTTCAGACCAGGGTTAATTTCCTAATCTCGGAGGCTATAGAGTATCACGATTATCATAAGAATGGAGCTTTATTTAGTATTACATAAAAAGGACCGTCTGGACATGGAGGAATAAGAAAGATAATTCATTTGTCGCTAAAAGGTGCGTCAACATGGTTGATAGCAAGACGGTAGGTAGTTGCTTCAATTGGTTCACCAATGGCTGACGCTTACATTTTAGCGCCACAAATATTTAGAACCTTCTAAACCTAATTGGACCTAATCCACTGTTCGCAATCCTTCGCGCTGATTGGCGTATCTGCGCGCCCTGGACTTTCACCGCGATGACGCGGCAGTCTCGCTGCCTGATGGGCGTTCGCCGCGTCCGCGGCGGCATCCCGCGCCCTGATTGGAGAGTCTTGGCGGCGTTTGGCGCGGCAGTTTCTCGCCCTGATTTGGACGTTCTTCGCGACGCACGGCATCCGCTCACTATTGGACTCGTCTCTGGCGCGTCTTCGCGCGTCCGCCGTTCTCGCGCCTGATTGGCCGCGTTGACGAGTCCTTGCTGACAGCAGTCGTATGATTCCTAAATAATAAATTCACAGTTTTTCCTGCTTCATTCCAATTGAATTGCATGCAAAATATATACACAAACAACATTCATTCCTTAAACAAAATATCTAAAATAGTACCCGACATTTTTCTATTGGTTTCTCTATAATATATTTGATTAACTCTATCTTGTGCCCTGGTATGTTTATTTATACAAATGGTGTCTGCTTTAAGGAAACAAATTACGTAAATTTAATAACAGAATATATGGAAGATAAAATAATAATACAATGAATTTTACTTGCGTTTAAACCTTTTTAGTACATTGCTTCTAATGATTCGTTCTAAATCGTAAAGCATTTTTTTCCAGCTCGCACCATATATGCTTGCATATTTATGCTTACAACACCAATTGTATATTGCAGAGATTTGCGTTTCGACAGTTTGGATATCTGCAAGCATACTGTAGCAAGAGAGTAATTTTATGCAACTTCAATAATATAAACTTATACATCAAATTTGTTCTTATATATAAAAACCAAAATACTAACACACTTTTATTTAAGTATTTGTCTCTAAATTATGTCATTCTCTAGAGGCAAGTCATATAAGTGTTTAGAAGTATATCAGCGTAGTATGATGTTACGCTTTTTGTGCATCAGCGGAACAATTTTTTCCTTCAGATAATAAATGTTTCTATTAAAACAATACCATATGTATAAGCAAAGAACAAGTATTAGTGCGCATATGGGTGTAACTGTTATGTGTACACATCTTGCGATACATTCCAATACTCTTTAACAAAACTTAAATATTAATGATTTTATAATAGGAAGAAAAATAATAGTAGGCAAGATAATGAAATATCTTTATTAACGATGTAACAATATATAATATTAATTAATAAGTAATCTATTTACATGGTAAAACGATTATTTTTGAAGAGTTTTTAAAAACAAGTAGGTTCTCCAATCGTTTTCAATCTATTTCTTAGTTAAAAATTCAGCAGATTCATCTATTTCAATGAGTTTATAGATATATTATAGAAAGGAAAATACCTGAATAGCCTTTAATTAACATTAAAATATATTTATTTTTAATTCGAAATTGTCAGTAGATATATATAGAGGAATTAAAGTCCTTTTAAAGAAAGTCCGCCTAAATTGTTGGATGTTTTACGATAACAAGTAAGGTCCAAGATATTTTCAGGCTTAAAAATAAATCAAAATTATATTCTAATACCTTTGATACAACGTTTTATTTGTATTATTACCAACAATTGCAATATTAATAAATTAAATTTAGATGAGATTTATGAGCAATACGACACATACATATTAATTTACGTTGAATATTAGTATTCTCATATTCTGTACTATTTAAACAAATTATTTTTAAAATTTTAATTTAATTTTGTTATTAAGTTAATATAATTAATTGAATTTATTTGAAATAAATTGGAATTCTTAAAGTTCTTTCTTTAAGTGACAGGAAAGGATGTAATTTCGTAAAAAGTGCCGCCACTCAAATAATAAGATTACTAATACTAATGTATATTTCATCAAATATTTTACATAAACTTTGTTGTAAGAGAAATTTTAGAATATATATAAAGAGTTTTATGGCAACACAGCTTTACATTACTCACTCACATTCTTTTCCAATTCCAAAATATGTCACAAGTGCAAGACCAGTGCGCAAGAGAGAAATTAATAAAGTGTCTGCTTATTTTCTTACTTTCTATCTACACTTCATGAAGAAGAAATTGAACAGTCCAAATGCATCTGGCGCCTATAAAATATAATTAATGTTCTAGCGATAAAGAAAATTTGATAAGCTAATATATTAACTTACATATTTTATAAGCCGCTTGTTAATTTCATTTCTGAAACAGTATATAACTTCTTACCTTGTAACATTATGTCGAAGAAAAACTAAGACACTTCGACTCAGCTTGAGATGTTAGTAGCCAGCAGCTCCCAATGCAACACCGCCAATCAACTAGCAGCAACTACTATAAACCCTAAAGTTGCTGTAATACTTTTTCTTGTCTTCCTCCACTTTTTCTGGGCTGAACATTGATCAATTAAAAGATAACCAAAGTACTAAACTAATTCCAAGTTTAAGTATGTTAAATTGCCTGTAAAAAAAGAAAAAAGAACAGGAAATATATTAATCAGATTTTAATTTCATGAATATGGGGTAATCAGTAAACAATGCAATTGCACTATATACTTACGAACCTTTTTCATTATAATACCATCCACAGTAATAATGCTCTTAACCTCAGGATACAGTCAGGTATAATCGCTTACGCAGTACACACAAGAGTCCTGCCCGTAAATTGAAACTAATGTTTGAACTGTCCGCTATGGAAAACATATTGCACGTAATTACAAGATACAATGAATTACCGATATACACATCATTAATTTATACCAGGACTTGTGTCAATTTCTTCTTCATGAAGGTGTAGATAGAAAGTAAGAAAATAAGCAGACACTTATTAATTTTCTCTCTTGCGGCACCGTGTCTTGCACTTGTGACATATTTTGGAATTGGAAAAGTAATGTGAGTGAGTAATGTAAGCTGTGTTTGCCATAATAACTCTTTATATATATTCTAAAGATATTTCTACACAAAGTTTATGTAACAATATTGTATGGAAATATTACATTAGTATAGTAAATCTTATATTTGGATGAGGGCACTTTTACGAATTACATCCTTTTCCTGTCACTTAAAAAGAAGAAAACTTTAAGAACTTCCAATTTATTTCAAATAAATAATAATTATAATTAATTAATAACAAATAAATTAAAGTTTTTATTAAAATAAATTTGTTTAAATGAGTACAGAATATGAGAATACTAATATTAACGTAAAATTAATATGTATGGTCATATTGCTCATAATCTCATCTAAATTTAATTTAAATATTTGCAATTTTGGTAATAATACAAATAAAACTTGTATCAAGTAATATGAATATAATTTTGAATTTATTTTTAAGCTAAAAATCTTGGACCTTACTTTGTATCTAAAACATCCAACAATTTAGAGGGACTTTCTATTAGAGGACTTTAATTCTCTATATATATATCTACTGACAATTTCGAAATTAAAAATAAATAATATTTAATGTTTATTAAAGGCTATTCAGTATTTTCCTTTCTATAATATATCTAAAATCATTGAAATAGATGATCTGCTGATATTTTTAACTAAAATAGATTGAAACTGATTGGAGAACCTACTTGTTTTAAAAACTCTTCAAAATAATCGTTTTACAGTACATTTTTCAAGATTACTTATTAATTAATATTATAATATTGTTACATTACGTTACATAAAGATTTCATTATCTTGCCTACATATTATTTCTTCCTATTATACAAATTAATATTTTAATTTTGTTAAAGAGTATATGGAATGTATCGCAAGATGTGTACACATACAGTTACACCCATATGCGCACTATACTTGTTTCTTTTGCTCTATACATATGTGTATTGTTTAATAGAAACATTTATTATCTGAAAGGAAAAAATGTTCCTGCTGATGCACAAAAGCGTAACCATATACTGTTATATCTAAACATTTATGATACTTGCTCTACAGAATGACATAATTTAGAGCAAATACTTAAATAAAATGTGTTAGTATTTTGTTTTATATTATAGAAACAAATTTGATGTAAAGTTTATATAATGAAGTTGCATAAAATTACTCTTCTTGCTACAGTATGCTTGCAGATATCCAAACTGTCGAGACGCAATCTCTGCAATATACAATTGTTGTAAATATATGTATGCAAAGCATATAATGGTGCAAGTTGGAAAAAAATGCTTTACGATTTAGAACAGATGCATTAGAAGCAATTGTACTAATTATTTAACGAGTAAAATCATTTATATATTATTTATTTGCCCAATATTCCTGTTATTAAATTACGTAATTTTTCCTTAACAGACACCGATTTTAATGAAATAACATACAGTGCACAAGATAGATTAATCAATATATATTATAGAGAAACAATAGAAAATGCGGGTACTAATTTTAGATATTTTTTTAAAGAATGAATGTTGTTTGTGTATATATTTCCTATCGATATGTACAAATAACACTTGTATATATATTTAGGACATTCAGAACTGCCGCGCAAGACTGCACGCGCCAATCAGGCGCGAGAACGGACGCGGACGCGCGAAGACTCCCAATCAGGAGCGAGGACTGCCGTGCGTGCGCGAAGACGTCCAATCAGGCGCGAGAACTGCCGCGCGCGCCGCCAAGACTCCCAATCAGGCGCGAGGCCTGCCGCGGACGCGCGAAGACGTCCAATCAGGCGCGAGAACTGCCGCTCATGCGTGAAAGCTCCCAAACAGGCGCGAGGACTGCCGAACATGCGCGAAATTGCAAATTTAAAGGTTTGAAGGTTTAAATTTCGTTGGCGCTAAAATGCGTAGCGTCGGCCATTGGTTGAACAATGAAGCAACTACTTACTTCTTTGTTCAACCAATGGTTGACGCTACCTTTTAGCGACAATGAAATTGCACCTTTATTCCTCCATTGTAGACGGTCCTTTTATGTAATATAAATATAACGCTCCATCTGTATATGTAACATACGTCTATGCTCCGAGATGTAGGAATTACCTGGTCTGAAGATACCTGGTACTGTCGATCTTGTCGACCTTTGTGGTTTAATTAATCGATTCAATGATTATTGTATATAAATCATCGAATATCTTACTTATATTTTGATCTGTCGAAAAAATTATTACATCGACATCATAGATCAATATATATAATTGCAAATTTATAATTTAATATTGCTAGTCAAATACCTAATGTCATAATGTCTAAGATGTATATTATATATATTGATGTGTATAATAATGTTAAAAATTAAAGATAAATTGCCATCAGTATTTAATAATTAAATAAAAATGGAGGAGAGAGCAATGCTATGGATGCTTTCTCTTGTTATGTTTGTTGGGGCTTGTCTTGGAGCTGGATCACTGCCATTAAGTTAAATAAATTTATCAGAAGAAGTAAGATACAGAAGTGAAGAAGAATATTTTATGTAATATAAAATTATGTATGTATATAATAGGTGTATATCAGAATTCATTGTATCTTGTAATTTACGTGCAATATGTTTTCCATAGGACAAGTTACAATTAGTTTCAATATTAGGAGCAGGACTCCTTGTTGGTACTGCGCTAGCGATTATACCTGACTATACCTGAGGGTGTAAGAGCATTATTTACTGTGGATGGTATTACTAAACTGGAAAAGGTTCATATAGTATGCAATTGCATGTTTACTGATTGCCACATTTCATGAAATTAACATCTAATTAATAGTATTCCTGTTCTTTTTTCTTTTTTTACAGGCAATTTACATACTTTAATTGGAATTAGTTTAGTACTTGGTTTATGCTTTTAATTGATCAATGTTCAGCCAGAAAAAGTGGAGGAAGACAAGAAAAGTATTACAGCAACTTTAGGTCTTATAGTAGATGCTGCTGGTTGATTGGCGGTGTTGCATTGGGAGCTGCTGCTACTACATCTCAAGCTGATGCTCAAAGTGTCTTAGTTTTTCTTCGCAATAATGTTACACAAAGTAAGAAGGAATTATATACAATGTTTCAGAAATGAATTAACAAGCACTTATAAAATATGTAAGTTAATATAATTAGCTTATCAATTTTTTTTATCGTTGAACATTAAATTATTTTTTATAGGCGCCAGATGCATTTGGACTTGTGTCATTTCTTCTTCATGAAGGTGTAGATAGAAGGTAGTAAGAAAATACTTATATAAGCAGACACTTATTAATTTTCTCTCTTGCGGCACCGTGTCTTGCACTTGTGACATATTTTGGAATTGGAAAAGTGAGTAATGTAAACTATGTTCGCCATAATAACTCTTTATATATATTCTAAAGATATTTCTACACAAAGTTTATGTAACAATATTGTATGGAAATATTACATTAGTATAGTAAATCTTATATTTGAATAAGGGCACTTTTACGAATTATATCCTTATCTTGTCACTTAAAAAGAAAAAACTTTAAGATTTCCAATTTATTTCAAATAGATAATAATTATAATTAATTAAACAAATAAATTAATGTTTTTATTCAAATAAATTTGTTTAAATAAGTACAGAATGTGAGAATACTAATATTAACGTAAAATTAATGTGTATGGTCGTATTGCTCATAATCTCATCTAAATTTAATTTAAATATTTGCAATTTTGGTAATAATACAAATAAAACTTGTATCAAGTAGTATGAATATAATTTTGAATTTATTTTTAAGCTGAAAATCTTGGACCTTACTTTGTATCTAAAACATCCAACAATTTAGAGCGACTTTCTATTAAAGGACTTTAATTCTCTATATATATCTACTGACAATTTCGAAATTAAAAATAAATAATATTTAATGTTTATTAAAGGCTATTCAGTATTTTCCTTTCTATAATATATCTAAAATCATTGAAATAGATGATCTGCTGATATTTTTAACTAGAATAGATTGAAACTGATTGGAGAACCTACTTGTTTTAAAAACTCTTCAAAATAATCGTTTTACAGTACATTTTTCAAGATTACTTATTAATTAATATTATAATATTGTTACATTACGTTACATAAAGATTTCATTATCTTGCCTACATATTATTTCTTCCTATTATACAAATTAATATTTTAATTTTGTTAAAGAGTATATGGAATGTATCGCAAGATGTGTACACATACAGTTACACCCATATGCGCACTATACTTGTTTCTTTTGCTCTATACATATGTGTATTGTTTAATAGAAACATTTATTATCTGAAAGGAAAAAATGTTCCTGCTGATGCACAAAAGCGTAACCATATACTGTTATATCTAAACATTTATGATACTTGCTCTACAGAATGACATAATTTAGAGCAAATACTTAAATAAAATGTGTTAGTATTTTGTTTTATATTATAGAAACAAATTTGATGTAAAGTTTATATAATGAAGTTGCATAAAATTACTCTTCTTGCTACAGTATGCTTGCAGATATCCAAACTGTCGAGACGCAATCTCTGCAATATACAATTGTTGTAAATATATGTATGCAAAGCATATAATGGTGCAAGTTGGAAAAAAATGCTTTACGATTTAGAACAGATGCATTAGAAGCAATTGTACTAAATAAATTTGTTTAAATAAGTACAGAATGTGAGAATACTAATATTAACGTAAAATTAATGTGTATGGTCATATTGCTCATAATCTCATCTAAATTTAATTTAAATATTTGCAATTTTGGTAATAATACAAATAAAACTTGTATCAAGTAGTATGAATATAATTTTGAATTTATTTTTAAGCTGAAAATCTTGGACCTTACTTTGTATCTAAAACATCCAACAATTTAGAGCGACTTTCTATTAAAGGACTTTAATTCTCTATATATATCTACTGACAATTTCGAAATTAAAAATAAATAATATTTAATGTTTATTAAAGGCTATTCAGTATTTTCCTTTCTATAATATATCTAGCGATCACGGGAGAACCTTAATAACGTTTTCGCGTTACTAGCGATCACGGGAGAACCTTAATAACGTTTTCGCGTTACTAGCGATCACGGGAGAACCTTAATAACGTTTTCGCGTTATTAGCGATCATGGGAGAACCTTAATAACGTTTTAGCGTTATTAGCGATCGCGGGAGAACCTTAATAACGTTTTCACGTTGTTAGCGATCACGGGAAAACCTTAATAACGTTTCCGCATTATTAACGATCACGGGAGAACGTTAATAACGTTTTCGCGTTATTAGCGATCACGGGAGAACCTTAATAACGTTTTCGCGTTATTAGCGATCACGGGATAACGTTATTAACGGTTTTGCGTTATTAGCGATCACGGGAAAACGTTAATAACGTTTTCGCGTTATTAGCGATCACGGGAGAACGTTAATAACGTTTTCGCCTTATTAGCGGTCACGGGAGAACGTTAATAACGTTTTCGCGTTATTGGCGATCACGGGAGAACGTTAATAACGTTTTCGCGTTATTAGCGATCACGGCAGAACGTTAGTAACGTTTTCGCGTTATTAGCGATTACGGGAGAACGTTAATAACGTTTTCGCGTTATTAACGATCACGGGAGAACGTTAATAACGTTTTCGCGTTATTAGCGATCACGGGAGAACGTTAATAACGTTTTCGCCTTATTAGCGGTCACGGGAGAACGTTAATAACGTTTTCGCGTTATTGGCGATCACGGGAGAACGTTAATAACGTTTTCGCGTTATTAGCGATCACGGCAGAACGTTAGTAACGTTTTCGCGTTATTAGCGATTACGGGAGAACGTTAATAACGTTTTCGCGTTATTAACGATCACGGGAGAACGTTAATAACGTTTTCGCGTTATTAGCGATCACGGGAGAACGTTAATAACGTTTTCACGTTATTAGCGATCACGGGAGAACCTTAATAACGTTTTCGCCTTATTAACGATCACGGGAGAACCTTAGTAACATTTTCGCCTTATTAACGATCACGGGTGAACGATAATAACGTTTTCGCCTTATTGGCGATCAAGTGAGAACGTTAATAACGTTTTCGCGTTATTAGCGATCACGGGAGAACGTTAATAACGGTTTCACGTTATTAGCGATCACGGGAGAACCTTAATAACGTTTTCGCCTTATTAACGATCACGGGAGAACCTTAATAACGTTTTCGCCTTATTAACGATCACGGGAGAACGATAATAACGTTTTCGCCTTATTAGCGATCACGGGAGAACCTTAATAACGTTTTCGCGTTATTAACGATCACGGGAGAACCTTACTAACGTTTTCGCCTTTTTAGCGATCACGGGAGAACCTTAATAACGTTTTCGCCTTATTAGCGATCCTTATAAAGGAACCTTAATAAGGAACCTTATAAAAGAACCTTAATAAACTTTTCGCCTTATTAATGGTCTCGTGAAAACCTTAATAAGGTTTTCGCCTTATTACGGATCTCGGAATAACCTTAATAAGGTTTTCGCCTTATTATTGGTCTCGGGAGAACCTTAATAAGGTTTTCGCCTTATTACGGATCTCGGGAGAACCTTAATAAAGCGAAAACCTTAATGAGGCGAGAAGCTTAGAGCCTCTCCCGTTAACCGTAATGAGGGGAGAAGCTTATTAGAGCCTCTCCCGTTAACCGTAATGAGGGTAGAAGATTATTAGAGCCTCTCCCGTTAACCGTAATAAGGGGAGAAGCTTATTAGAGCCTCTCCCGTTAACCGTAATGAGGGGAGAAGCTTATTAGAGCCTCTCCCGTTAACCGTAATGAGGGGAGAAGCTTATTAGAGCCTCTCCCGTTAACCGTAATGAGGGGAGAAGCTTATTAGAGCCTCTCCCGTTAACCGTAATGAGGGGAGAAGCTTATTAGAGCCTCTCCCGCTAACCGTAATGAGGGGAGAAGCTTATTAGAGCCTCTCCCGCTAACCGTAATGAGGGGAGAAGCTTATTAGAGCCTCTCCCGCTAACCGTAATGAGGGGTGAAGCTTATTAGAGTTTCTCCCGTTAACCGTAATGAGGGGAGAAGCTTATTAGAGCCTCTCCCGGTAACCGTAATGAGGGGAGAAGCTTATTAGAGCCTCTCCCGCTAACCCTTAATAACGTTTTTACGTTATTAGCGATCATGGGAGAATGTTAATAACGTTTTCGCGTTATTAGCGATCACGGGAGGACGTTAATAACGTTTTCACGTTACTAGAGATCACGGGAGAACCTTAATAAGGTTTTCGCGTTATTAGCGATCACGGGAGAACCTTAATAACGTTTTCGCGTTATTAGCGATCACAGGAGAACGTTAATAACGTTATCACGTTACTAGAGATCACGGGAGAACCTTAATAACGTTTTCGCGTTATTAGCGATCACAGCAGAACGTTAATAACGTTATCACGTTACTAGAGATCACGGGAGAACCTTAATAAGGTTTTCGCGTTATTAGCGATCATGGGAGAACCTTAATAACGTTTTCGCGTTATTAGCGATCACGGGAGAACTTTAATAACGTTTTCGCCTTATTAGCGATCATAGGAGAACGTTAATAACGTTTCCGCGTTATTAGCGATTACGAGAGAACGTTAATAACGTTTTCGCGTTATTGGCGATCGCGGGAGAACCTTAATAACGTTTTCGCGTTATTAGCGATCACGGGAAAACCTTAATAACGTTTTCGCCTAAGTAGCGATCTCCAGAGACCCTTAATAAGGTTTTTGCTTTATTTAGGATCTCCCGAGACTTTTAATAAGGTTTTCGCCTTATTACGGGTCCCGGGAGAACCTTAATAAGGTTTTCGCTTTATTACGGGACCCGGGAGAACCTTAATAAGGTTCTCGCCTTATTACGGGTCCCGGGAGAACCTTAATAAGGTTCTCGCCTTATTACGGGTCCCGGGAGAACCTTAATAAAGTTTTCGCCTTATTACGGGTCCCGGGAGAACCTTAATAAGGTTCTCGCCTTATTACGGGTCCCGAGAGAACCTTAATAAAGTTTTCGCCTTATTACAGGTTCCGGGAGAACCTTAATAAGGTTTTCGCCTTATTACGGGTCTTGGGAAGAACCTTAATAAGGTTTTCGCCTTATTAAGGGTCTCGGGAGAACCTTAATGAGGTTTTCGCCTTATTAAGGTTCTCCCGGGACCCGTAATAAGGCGATAACCATATTAAGATCCTTCCGGGACCCGTAATAAGGCGACAACCTTATCAAGGTTCTCCCGGGACCCGTAATAAAGCGAAGACCTTATTAAGGTTCTCACGGGACCCGTAATAAAGCGAAAACCTTATTAAGGTTCTCCAGAGACCCTTAATAAGGTTTTTGCTTTATTTAGGATCTCCCGAGACCCTTAATAAGGTTTTCGCCTTATTACGGGTCCCGGGAGAACCTTAATAAGGTTTTCGCCTTATTACGGGTCCCGGGAGAACTTTAATAAGCTTTTCGCCTTATTACGGGTCCCGGGAGAACCTTAATAAGGTTTTCGCCTTATTAAGGGTCTCGGGATAACCTTAATAAGGTTTTCGCCTTATTAAGGTTCTCCCGGGACCCGTAATAAGGCGAAAACCATATTAATGTTCTTCCAGGACCCGTAATAAGGCGAAAACCTTATTAAGGTTCTCCCGGGACACGTAATAAGGCGAAAACCTTATTAAGGTTCTGCCGGAACCCGTAATAAGGCGAAAACCTTATTAAGGTTCTCCCGGGACCCGTAATAAGTCGAGAACCTTATTGAGGTTCTCGCGGGACCCGTAATAAAGCGAAAACCTTATTAAGGTTCTCCAGAGACCCTTAATAAGGTTTTTGCTTTATTAAGGATCTCCCGAGACCCTTAATAAGGTTTTCGCCTTATTACGGGTCCCGGGAGAACTTTAATAAGGTTTTCGCCTTATTACGGGTCCCGGGAGAACCTTAATAAAGTTTTCGCCTTATTACGGGTCCCGGGAGAACCTTAATAAGGTTTTCCCGCACTGAGTGGCTAAGTAGCAATCGAATGTAATTGGTAGATCAGATGTGGCCATATAAAACCAAAGAAGAATGTAATTGGTGAAATCAAAGATAGAAACCAATAACATTCAATTGCTACTTAGCCGCTCATTGAGAGTCCGTTGCCGCCTTTGGACGGGAGCGGACGTGTTCCTGCGCGTTCTTTGTGTGATTTTTGTTTTAATAAAATTGTTGAGTTTCTCCCTTTTTCGAGGGCTTCGATAAGGTTTATATTTCGATAAGGTTGATAGTTATTAAGACACATCACCTTTTAACTCACTAAATTTATTACTCGTTCAAACCTGTTGTTGGCCTGAATATACTGATCACTTCTAGATCAGAGGTGGCCATTAAAATCGAAAGGAAAAAGAAGGAAGATGCCGCTCATTGAGCTTCTGAATGCACCTACAAATTGACTGATATGGTACAGGATTGAGTTTGAGTTGTTAGTATGAAATGCGTAAGTATTCTTGCCCTCATTTATTTTGTTATACGTACAAGTTTTCCGTATATAAATCTCGAGTTATTGTCAAATTATATGACATAATAATTACAGGCAGATTATTTAATTTCTGGACATTATAACACTTGAAGTGCATTATTTATCTTTGTATTAATTATTAAAGACTTGATTAACGTCTAAAATTACATTATTTCGAATGATGTGTATCTTGTCTATCATACTATATCTGCATACGTACACAGATGTTAAATATATATTTTATGTTAAATATATATTTTATGTTATATAGAATCTACAAAAACTAAATTAAAATATACATGATGTACTACATTATCATTATTCTTGTATTATATAGAGTATATGTTCTGTAACTTCAGTACACATTAAAAAAAGGTTTAAACATACGTGATATCAACTAAGGAATTTCATTAGTCATTTGTTTCTTCAATGTGTAAAATAATTTAATCATTGCTAAAGCAGCGCTCGACATTAACAAGTATGTCATATTGAACTGTTATTATCATCTTCTTAACAATAGAAAAAGTATTTATGGTACTCGACAAGTAGGTTTTATAAACATTCTTGTAGAACGACCGAAGAAACCTCGAGTACCATCTGGTCCTGCCGGCATTCTCGTCACATTTTCGGGCAAATGCATCATAGCGATACCATTACTGCTTCTCGATCGATAAAATCCATTTTGCTCAGGGCTCGAAGAACAGAGAGACAATCTTCTAATGTTAGTATCGTAGCCAGAATCACGATTGCACATGGATAATCTTCTCAGAAACGATCCATAATCAGCTGATCCACGACGGTTAGCGAAATAACAGTCTCTCTCGCATTCTGCCGAAGAACCTATAACAACAAACATAAATTATTTATTTTTATCGAGTTTCCATAAATATTATTTTCTTATTTGAGGTTTATCTAACAAATAAGTATCGCTATGCAATGCACCACAATCGGAGAAGTGACTGCCACTTGAATAATTATGATTATTCTTTACGATGATGCACAATTTATATAACTTGTAAACATTTCTTAATTAAATAAAAGTATAACAATCTTCATATTTTCTTCATTTTACACTAAAATATTTATTGGCTTTGAATTATTAAATTTATTTTGATTATACACATACAAACCTGTAGAAGAGCAACAAGAATAACGGCGATTTTCATGATGATAAAAGGTGTTTGAATAACCTGGATGGAAGAAAGCCGCTTCAGAACCAGATGAACATGTCGAATAACGTCTACCGGAATCTGAGCTAGAGCCGGAACAGGAAGACAAACGCCGAACTATAAAGCCATTGTCAGAATTGGATATGGAACAGGAAGAGAGTTTACGAGATAACCATACGTCTGGTGATGGTGGACCTGAGAGTAGTCGAATTAATTGATTAATAGTATTGAATATTATTTATAATGTGTTTTAATATTATACAACAAACAATAAATATTTAATTAACAAAATTCTATTTGAGTTTTAAATAAATAGAAACGTTGAAAATTTTATGTTTATATTTACAAATTTTGACAAGCTTACATTTAAGATTGAAATATATTATAGAAATTAAGATTATTAATAAAAGAATATTAAATATCGTTAAATTATATGAAACAATATGTCAATAGCATATTGGATTTTGATAAAAAAGAAAAAACCGCCAAATGTTGATAATTGTCAGAATGTTTACGATTAAAAAGACCATAAAAAAATTTTCAAATAAACAATATCTTATACAGTACAATGAAATTTTTTTAAGTATATATTTAAAACATATACACTATATATGTGTGTATGTGTGTGTGTCTAATACCTTGGGAAGGATAACTCGTATAGATGTGATACATAGGATATGAATGCCCCTGAATGCTCTTTTTATGTCTTCCTTTTCCATCTTCAGTTTCAGATCCACTGGGACAACTCGATGAATTGTAATTGTTCTCTCTCGGTATTCTATTTAAAACACTTTTCCTCGTAGGTTGGTGTTTCCTCTTCTTATCGACTGATTGATGTAATTCAAATATTTTGGCGTTACCCAACGTCATTTGCATAGCAATTTGAACGGAAATGGAGTCTGTAAATTCGACCATAGCGTACTCTTCGTTGGAGGTCAATTCTGGCCTTTTGGAGATTGCCTGGCGAACCTGTGTTTGTGTATGTATGGGTATGTGTGAAAATATGTAAAAATAACGCAAAAATTTTATTTCTCGTTTCAACATCGTTATAGATTTATCAATGTTGATATATCAAAATATTGTGTGCATAAAGCAAGTTTTATATATCTAAGCTTTTATTATCAATGTGTTACTGTGATATAACATATTAGTTATAACATATGATACTTATTTGTGATAAACATAAGCTACAATACCACATATAAAACATGTCATATAAAATTAAAAATGTATAAACATAAATTATAATGTAAGTTTGCAGACTAAATGATACATAATATAGCCTACATATTATCTGTTGATGAAAATCGAAAAGGAATATAATTCTTTGAATACATAAAAGGAGAAATTGAAAATGTATACCCGTAAAAGAATATATTGATTGATAACAATTAAGTAATAATCGAATAAAAATCTTGATCAGATTGTATATAATCACTATTAAGATAGAAACTGTACATATTTTAGTTTTTAAGGATCGACTGTAATTGATAGCGTGCGTATTATATTGAGTATGAGATTGCATTACAAAAGTGATCCTTGCAGATTACGTAACACGCAGTTATGTAATACAGTGCAATTATGGAAAATTTGAGCAGTGAGTGCAGACTTGCGATAAACAATTATTTTTCAGATTACATATCACTAACTATTACGAGTTAGTCGTGCAATGTTCTGGTCTGTCGATAATAATTATGATACTAGAAGTTACGCAATATTCAAATTTATATCGATAAACTATTATTATATTTTTGTTCCATATCTACATTCTTTTTGCATTTTGTTTCAAGATTTAAAAATCTAATTGAAAAAGATATCGCAATTTAGTAATTAATTTTACAATTTACAGTTTTTTATTTATATGTATGTGTATATATGTACATCTAAATAAAGTAATTAATTGAATAATCGCATCCTTTTTATAAGGCATATTTGAAAGAGTTAAAACTAATAATTATTCTAAACCGGAATATGTATGTTTAATTGAAAGGATTTAGCATCTTACCTCAGAAGATGTAGGGTGTCCAGGTTTGTGAATTCTTATCAGAGCTATTTCACCACAGGATTTGAAAATTTCGGCGACAGATTCAACTGTCAATTTTTCTATCGACAATCCGGCTACTAATATAGTTCTGGAAGATGTAGTCTGATCGAAAGGTGGCAGAGGATCCACTCTACGCAATTTAGTCCCTTGTGAATTGACTTCTAATTTCTTAGATCTCGCTAAAGCCGCTCCGACCACTCTCCAATCTCTACTGAGATGTTTTACTCTCTTGAAGCTAGATATCAATTTTAAAGATACGTAGCCTTCTTTGTTTCTTTTAACGTGTTTCAACAGAAAAGCGTCCTTTACAATATTTTCGTCGGAAAAGTAAAATTCCACTTGAGCGCATATCTTGTCTGCCAATTCATCATTCAATGTATCGAGATCATTCGTTGTTTCCTCAATTAACTGAGATTCCGATTGTTTTTGGTTTTCTAATTCCTTCGATGTGGCATCATCTACAGAATCCGCGCCCGAGTCTTGCTCTGTCTTAATCCTTTTCGCAGATTTAATCTCGCTATCATAATCCGATAAGTCGGCTTCTTCGCTCTTGGAGCCTCTTCTGTCAAAGGAAAGACTCACATCACTGTCAACAGAAGAAATACTGTCTCTCGTCTCAGATTTCTTCATAGGTAAAGGTGAAAACGGTCTACCGAATTCGTCTTTCGATTCTTGCTGCGTTGCCAACTCCATTTTTATCAATGTATCAATAAACTAGTTATTTCTCAGAATTATTTGAAATGTTGTAGTAACCAGCTATTTTCGTCATATTTTATTTGTATTTTACATGTTCTCCTGTCTTGGATGTATTGAAGTATATGCCATTGATAAATCGTCTTCTTCTCTGTAATAAAGTACTCGTACATTTTAATTAGAATTGTGAGAAAAGAAGAAAAATACATAGATGTATATAATATGGATGAGACTTACGCGAAAGCATACTCTCTCAAGTGTATTCGCGTCGCGCACTGACCTCCTGCGCTGCTGGCGATTCATTTTATAGCCGCGGTTAGCGGCCAAGTGCGATGCGTGGCAAAACTACAATGATCTCGCGGCCTTCTGGTGAACGCCGATCAAAAATAAGGCATTCGGAAAATGACCGAAGGGTATACTTGCATTAAACCTTGAACGCGCGCGCGCGAGAGAGAATGAAAATTTATACTAATCCTTTACACACTTTGCGCATTTCGAAGTGACTGATAATTCTTTTTCGCTAAGAAAATGAATGTTTTATTTATACTTGAAAAAGGTACCTTTTTTCATAATTTATTTATATTATATATTGCGCATTTAATTTCTTTTATAATATATAAATAAAAATTATTCAAATACTAAAAATCTTTACGCATATCTTTTTTAATTGACAATTAGAGCGCAAAGTGTTAAAGATGTATCTTTGCAGTTTAAAACAAGTAATTATACGACACATACACACATTATTAATTTTGAAAGAATTATGCATAATAAATTATATGTAGAGTATTACTAATCTAGATATGTATATAGATTAGATATTTTATATCTAATGTCATTTTTGACTTTGTGTGTGTGATATAAAAATAAATCAATTTTACAAAGATGAAAATGCATATAAATACTTGATATATATCCGCGTTCTTTGTGGAAAATCGCTAACCGTAGCTCACTTGGCGGCATTTTGTATCTATTGTGAAAATATTAAATCATAGTCATTATAGATAGAAAAAATTTGCGACAGCAAACCGGACTCAAGGTTTGAGTAAAATCTTATGCGCGTATTCGCACATATAAACTATACACTGTGTCCAATGGCATAACAATATATAGGTCAAGTGCGGCTGGTGTCACGCATATATGGCCGTGAAGGACGAAACGCAAGTCGTCGAAATGAAAGGATTTGGTATCTCGGCTCGTCAGTGTCGCATCAAACTGGATTGCTTTCAAAGACGGGATGATAACCTTGGTCTCAACTAAAAATTATGTATGTGAAGGAGAAAAACGTGAGAAAGAGGAAACTGTGTATATTTATATGTATTTATGTAATACATATATGTGTAAATACACAGTTTTCTTACACACACACACACACACACACATATATATATATATATATATATATATATATATATATGTATAAAGTACATAAGAATATATATACAATGCAACTACCCAATATTGCCTAAAATTTAGATCTCAATATGGCCCCTCTTTTTTCGTAAAGCGAAAGCAAAATTAAGAGGAAACGAGACATAGAAAATAAAAAAAGCAGATTGCAGTGAATAGGAGAAAAGAAGGAAAATGAGAGATAACATGAATATGAGAGGCAAGAGAAAAAAATTTACTGAAAATTTTATTATAAGAACACAAAAAGATAAAATTTTTTTTATTCAAAATAAAACTTTATCAATCTTCCTTTAAAAGTAATAATATGTATGTTTATATGGTGCCATATTGTATAGATTATACACTGAGGTATTATTAATATAAGAATATCTTACAAGATTTCCCTCAGATTGTGAATCTTGATATTTCTATGAAAATTATTTGTAACAGCACTTATTATTGTAACATTTTGATCCTTTTGTGTCATTGGCTTGAAAAATATCTTTACTATGCATGTTCTTTACATATTGCCACAATTGCCTTAGAAATTAAGTTCTAACTTAATTAGAATGTTATGAAATATATATATATATATGCGTGCGCGCACACACGCACTGAACATAAATATTTGTAGTTTTAACTCAGAATTATATCTTGTTTATTAACGATATTGTGGACAATGTTGTTTTATGATTGATTTTGAAGTGTCAGCGTGACCTAAAATTTATATAAAAAATATATACATTTCATTATTATATATAATATCCGATAATATTATAAATATATTTGGAAAATGCAATATTTACTATTAAAAATTAAATTTTTTACATATTTAATTTTATACACATATGTGTGTGTGTGTGTGTAAATATAAAATTAAAAAAACTATTAAGACAAGAATAATTTGTAATTTCTGATTGATGAATTTTATAATTTTCAAGATAATGCAAATTTGCAAAAAACCTTTACTCTTTGAAACTTTGAATAGAGACTTTATACTATGATTTCTAGAAAAAAAAGATGTTACCCAATTGTAATTCTATGTATAAAGCCAACATTATCACTTGTATAGGTATATCACAATCTGATTCTTTTGACATCCATACCTGAAATAAAAACTTAATAGAAATATAAATAAATATGCTTGATATGTAATTTTCAGTTTATTTTTATTATACTCATTATATTATTATTAGAATTAGATTTATAATTAAATATTCATTTTTCGTGTCAAAATTTATGAGTTTATACTTTAATATTAATTGAAAACTATCTAATTAATAATAATGTTAATTTCTAATATTAATGTTAAATAATAATATTAATAGCTTTAGCATATTGTTCACTCTCAAAGGAATCCTTAGAAAAGAAGAATAATCGATGATAATTTATTTCAAGCTTTTTTTTATAATTATATGGCCTTTGATATTAAATGGATTGAGTTAATCCAAATAAATATATATACTAACTTGTTTTAAGATTTCTCCAGATTTATCTAATTCACCTCGTATGGCATAAGCCACAGCCAAGTTGTAACGTAATACAGCAATGCCTGTAGAAACTGTAGTAGGATACCATGCTACAATTTAAAGTAATAAGAAAATTATTGCATTTCATTGCATTCTAATATAACCAAGAAAAAAATAATTATATGAGAATGTAAGTTGAAAAAATGTATTTTATATATATATATATATATATATATATATATATATATATATATAATCTTTTATTTTAAAAATATAAGAAACAACACATCTTTTGAAAGATTATCAAAACTTGAAAGAAAGAAAAAGAAATAAAAAATTTTCTTAAAAAAAAGTCTATAAAAAAGAAAGAAGAAAAAAATGTTATTTTCTAAATGCACCTTTTGTAGGCTTTGCCATAACTTCTTCCACTTTTTCTTTATCTTTTTCTTGAATCTCTGGCATTGATATAAATGTATGCAAGTCTTGTAGATTTTCCAGCTTGAGATACTCGAGTGCTTCGCTAATTTTATCCATAAAGATCAGACTTTCTGCAGCATATAAATTGCCTAAGAGTTTATATGCTCCAGGCAGCTTATTAAAACTTAGTAGAGTCTTTGCATGTTCAAGGGACAGTATATAATCTCCAAGACACAAAGAAACATATGCACTAGCAGTTAATACACTAATTTTTAAATTAAAAGATTCAATAATTGTTGCTTGGGATATTAATGTTGCATGCTGCATACCTGAAATAATTATATAAAATGGATTATTGTACATAAACGTACACAGAAAGAAAGAGAGAGAGCGAGAGAGGAGGATGGAAAAAGAGCAAAAAAGATAGACCTACAAATCATACATCAATGTATATAAATTATAATTTATACCCAAGTTGTGACTAGTCGTTAATGGTAGTGTACTTGTCGCTGTCTGTGCATTTACTATGGCTGTTTGAGACACATTCGGCTCATTATTATTTGGTAATAAAAATAATGCATTCTTCAGGCATAATGATCCAAACTCTAATGTTGGCTGTGGTATAGCATAGGATAGGCCTTCTGAATGATAATTAACATCTTTTGAAAGAGATGCAGCCAAAATGATTTTCTTATGAACACCAGAACCTACAACTTTCTGTACCAAATCTTTACGTCGCTTCGGAATATTAAAATCCACTTGATTTGACTAAAAGATGGACAATAGGTTTGCATTACATTACTACACTATGTAGCACATAGTGGTCTTTCTTATTTTATGTAAGTTTGCATATTATAATTGTATTTAAAGTAAAACTGTGAGCAACGCTATCGAGTATTACATTAATTAAAGAGAGAGAGAGAGAGTTTGAAAGTAGAATCTCAAAAAAAATATAATAAATATATACTTACATATTTATGATTATAGATACAACATTCTGCCATTCTAAGCCAAAGTTTGGAATTATTGTGTAATCTTTGTGCTGCTTCTGTAAAGCAATCGAAAGCTTTTGACGCTTGACCAGTATGCAACAATGATACACCTAAACTGTACATTAGCTCGTAATGTTTATTGCCACCAAGTGTGTATAGCGGCTGAGAAAACAAAGGATCTGTGTAAAATAAGTTTTTTTTAATGACATTTTTATAAACAATTTGCAATATTGCCAAGAAAACGATTAAACTAATTTGTTTGCTACAAACACTTGACATATTTAATGTTTAATTAATTCTAATATGCTTTCTCAATGATAATTTCAATCAAATGTATTTAAATTTTTTACATTTTTTGAATTATATTGTAGATTATACACATAAATCTGAAAATTGTGATATTTAAATATACTTAACAGAAGCATACATTATTTAGTATAGAGAACTGCTTATTTTTAAGAATAAAGATAAGTCAAAGTACACTCAAACAGAACAATAAGATTTTTATATTTATAATAGTAGTGTGAATATATAAATTACCAGTGTCTTTGACTTGCACGCTCTCGACTGCTAATTTGTTTTCATGTAGAGCTTTTTTAAGATAAAAACAAGCTAAATTTGGTTTGCCCATTGCAAGATAGAGGCATGCTATATTATTATAATATAAAACGGCCGAAGATTCCCCACATAATCTGTAATTCACATATTAATGCAATGTGCTTTAGAAAAATACAGACTCTGACAATAACTCTACTTATTTAAATAAATAAATAAATAAATAAATATATATATATATATATATATATATATATATATATATAGATATATATGTATACATATACTTCTGCTATATTTTAAATATAAAAAATTACTTTCATATACACAACATACACACAAAAAGTTGTAATGTCTTCCTAAGTATTCTAATTTTTCCTACAGATTTATGAAATGGTCCGAAAAATGCAATTCTACTTTTTCTTTCTTTTTTTTTTTCAAATACATTTATATATGTATATACATATATATCGTCATTTCATTATGCATTTTGCTAATCTATTTTAATTTTGTATATTCTTTTTGCTACTATTATTATTATTATATTATTTGAATTATTAAAAAAAGTGGAAATGTCCAAAATGTGATATAGAATTATAACGTTTTATTTTATACAATTAATGATGTTAAGGATGTTTATAGATTCTTAAGACTTTTTCTCATGTATATTTATATATAATTTAATTAACATTTGTAACCTACTTGAAATCTAAATTTTCTATTGTTGCAGAATTCAGCAATCGCATTGCCTTCTTGTAATTTCCTCGTAAATACTCCAAATTAGCCTTTAAAAAAATTGTTGATGTATTCTGAAAATAATAAATTTAATAAAAATATACATGAATGTACAGAATATATTTGTATAAATGTAATCGAGAGTATTACATGGCAAAATGACAAATATTGCATAAATCTGTATACATGTAATTATACAATTTTACACAAAAATTAACAAAATATATTTGCTTAGTATTTACGGATATAAGCAAATCACCCGTCTTATCTCAATCAAAACTTCACTTTCATCTCTGATAAAATCAATTTTTGAAACTTTTATGTTATAATTAAATATTTTTTATTTAGTCTAGTAAATGTGCTAATTATTCTAGATGGGAATTCTCTTTTTTTTAGTACCTTAAGATTGTATAGGAGAGATATGTGTAAATATCTTTTTTTATTTTTATTATAATTATAATGATTTGCAATAATTAAAATTTAATTTGCAGCTTAGTTGTAACATTTAATTCTAAAACTTACAGAAATTGTAATATACAATACCAAGTAGAAAATTGTAGAAAATTATCCAATCATATAGAATTATAGAATATATAATATCAAATCTGAGTAAAATCTGATACAAAATTTTTCGAGGAATTTGTCAATAATTATTAATGTGTCATTCTATATGTTGTTGTAATAAAATAATAATGTTACCGCCAATGTGCCCAGTGAAACAATTGTCTTCCACTCTTTTTTACAAAGTTTCAATTGATGAGTCAAAAGATATATTCTTGCTTTACATTTTAAGAGTTTAATTTTGAATACATCTGTTACTGCATCATTGGTATCTCTCTTTTGTTCTTTTTGCTCCTTTATTTTAGATTTTATTATTCCATCCTTGTCAACGGATGTCACTTTAGAACCATCGATAGATATATACTGACTCTCCACATAATTTAATATTGACAGAGCTGCATCCGGTTGTTCCATTATTATATATAGCTCAATGAGTAACAGGCAAACTTTGTTGGCTAAAGTTTCTTCTATAATCGAAAAGAAAGGTTTACATATGAGCTATAAATAATGTTCAAAACTATACTCGGTAAAACAAATTTTCCAAAATAATGCTTGTTTTATTTATATGTGCGAATCAAACAATTTGCCAATCATTTTCCCTAAAGAAATGTCATAGAAAATAACATTTTTTTCTTACCTTTTCTGTTAAATAACACATGCTCAGTTACCAGCAATTATACAACACAAATTCAATTTCTATTCAAAAAAATTATTATACGTACCCATTGGCTCGATGAAAGCAAATAGTTTGGTCATGATTTGAAGCGCAGCATTATATTGCTTAGTGTGATACAATAAAACGGCTTGGTTATATCTCATAACACACTTTTCAACATCATCTATAGTTTCACTAGAATCTGCTGACATTTGGCCACATATGGCAATTAAACTTTTACGCATCAACTCAGTTTTTTTCAAGTCACTTTTATAATACTCCACAACAACTTTGTTATGCATAACTTTAAGATCCATAGGGCGAAGGTTTTCCAACTTATTCAAGTATGATGAGCATAAAACATAGGAGCCTTTATGAAATTCTGACAATGCATTTTGTGCTAAATCGCGTTCTTGTTCGCTTATGACAGAGTCCTTGTTCTGTACTTCCAAAATTTCGTTCATCATTGCTTGTCAATGTACAGGTGTATACAATTTTGGATTTTTACAAATTGTCTATAATTCTGAAAAAAAAATATATATATATATATATATATATATATATATATACACACGTAAGAAAATTCTTATAAGATTATATAATTATATAAATTATATAAAATTATAATATATAGAAAAATTAAATTTTAATAATTCTTTAACATTGCGGATGTGTGTATTGCATGTATCTCCTCTCTCTCTCTCTCTCTCTCTCTCTCTTTCTCTTTCTTTCTTTCTCTTGCTCGTTTTTTAGTTGAGTTATCCGATTTATTTCTCGCTCATGTAATAAAAGTTTAAATTATTATTAAATGTAAATAATATACTATGGGTCTGTTCTTTTCAGCTGTACTGCTGCACTAGTGCAATAAGTTAGAAAGAGACAAACATATTTTCTTTCACTCTAACTAATTGCACTAGTGCAGCAGTGCAGCTGAAAAGAACAGATCCGATTGACCACGTCGCCAATTGGCCAATTCAAAATAGGACTCTTTGATTGGTTAATCGTTGCTGGTTACCCTAGGTCGATATAATTGGCTGTGGTCAATCGCAACGTGGTCAAACGGGACGTTTCAAAAGATAAATATTATTTAAAAAACTGGTCGAAATAACGCGAATTAAGAAATTACGAATTACGAATTACGAATGATATATGGCGAATCGCGAATAGTTTAAAAAGTTTATACTGGCCGCATTCAGCGGACTCAACAATTGGGCAACATTACTAGATTTTCCGATGTAACTTGACGCTGATTGGTTGGATCTGAAAGTAGAAACCAATCATATTCGATTGCTATTTAACGGTTAAGTCCGCTGAATGCGGCCACTGACGAATAACGAATCTCCTTAAATATCCAACGAATTTCTATGAATCACGAATTACGAATCGCACATAGTCTGACGCTAGCTTTAAAGGTGCAATTTCATTGACGCTAAAAAGTAGCGTCAACCATTGGTTGAACAAAGAAGTTAGTAGTTGCTTCATTGTTCAACCAATGGTTGACGCTACTTTTTAGCGTCAATGAAATTGCACCTTAAAGCGGCCTTTTCATTGACGCTAAAAAGTAGCGTCAATGAAATTGCACCTTAAGGCTTGAGGCTTAAATTGCCTATTGTAGACCCGGATTAATTCGGTCTTTGCACGTGCGTATTCAGTCTTGACAAAAATTAGAAAATTGTATTGTATACCTATACTATACCATATATATTGTGATTAAATAAGCAGTCATGACCATTACGCGTTTTGTTAAACATTATTCAAAATATATGTATCACAGTACTCGACGTTATTTAAATAATGGTAATATGACCATTATATTTAAATATCTAGTAAAAAACATTGAATCATATTTTTTTTTATTTTTTCTGTTCGCTGTGCTATATATATATATATATATATATATATATATATATATATATATATATAATATATATATATATATATATAAATAAACGTTATACATATACATATATGTGTGTGTGTGTATATATGTGTATAGTAATTTGTACAACTGTCTTTTTTATTTAATACCATTTTTGATTTGCTGAAATTTATAAAAAATGTTGAAGAAGGGTATTTTTTTTAAATTTGTTATAGATCGTACAACTCCAACAGTAATAAGAAGGGATGATAAAAATGAAAAACACATTGTTTGGCTTGACATGGAGGTACAAAATTGTTACAAATTATAATATTAAAATAAAAATTGAAATGATTCGAATTTTCCAGATGACAGGTTTAGAAGTAGAACAATGTCACATCCTAGAACTGGCATGTTTAATAACTGATGAACAGCTAAAGCCTGTTAGCGATTGCTTAAACATTATTATACATCAAACGGATCAAGTTTTAGAAAACATGTCCAACTGGTGCAAAGTACAACATAAAAAGGCAATTTTATCTTTTTCGAATGGTAACGTATTTCTCATAGTATAACGATTAATTAATTATTTATTAAACTGTGTTGTTAAAATCTATTTTAGTCTGGCTTAATCAATGATTGCCGCTCAAGTAAAGTTACATTGGAAGAAGCTCAACAAAAAATGCTACAATATTTGCAGAGCCATGTACCAAGAGGAATGTGTCCGTTGGCTGGAAATTCAATCTATATGGATCGTATATTCCTCAGGAAATATATGCCATTGATAGATAATTATTTACATTATAGAGTTATCGATGTCAGTACAATCAAAGAGTTGGCTAGGTATAGGCAGCGATTGATTATTTAATTATTACTATTACTATTGTTGGTTATTTTACATGTGTCAATTTACATTTTAATTTCGTAAGATAAGGACTTGCACACGTATGCAACAAGTCAATTTTTTTTTGTTTTAGAAGATGGCAACCAAACATAGATAAAGCAGTTCCGAAAAAACGATATTGCCACAGAGCTGCCATTGATATAAAAGATAGTTTGAACGAACTTTATTATTATAAAAACCATTTATTTGTGATAAAGGAGTAAAAATTAAATGAGAACGGGCTTATGGATATTTGTCATATGATTATATTTTATCATTACTTTTGTAATATATTGACAAAATTTAACAAGTGAACGCTATAAATTATTGTATGGTAAATTATTGTATACTTTAAAGCTTCGAAAAGCTGTTGAATTATATGTAAAGATGGATGTTGAAGATTAGGATTTGATCGATCCGTATTTAAAGAATTTTAGCTCCTGTTCCAAGTTCCAGTCAAATTTTAATCTTCAAAATCGCCGAGAAGTACAATGGAATATAATTGGTTTCTATTTTCAGGTCCGACTAATCAGCGTTCGAATTTCATCGGAAAATCTAGTAATGTCGCCAACTGTGACCAATGAGCGCGTGTTATAAATTCGACGTTGATTGGTCGGATCCAAAAGTAGAAACCAATCATTGGCGGCGCTGTAAAGTTCGCTATAAAGCGGCCATTTACAAATGGAATGAAATGTATGAATGCACTTTTTCTCGTGTGTCGCAGCCTAAACAACATTCGCTGGTTTATAGAAAATTTCAAGTATGTGGAAAAATGTAAGTAACAAACGGATGAAAGGTTGATTTATCAATTGCACGCATCTCCTTTACGTGCCACGGCCTTTTAATTTAATCGACGTGTCTCCGTCTATCTTTACAACGTCTATGATTTTCATCGAGAAAGTTTTGTGTGGTACATACATACATACATACATGGATAGGATAGGTTATTAGAAGGTTAGGTTAGGTCTACCGAATAAAAAAAGCTATCTTGAGCACACACCACTATCTATACGTGTGTGACGGTTCGAGATTCATCTAGGTCAGTGCGATGTTGGTCGACATGCGTCAAAGTGGGTGTGTAAAGGTGCACGCAAGATATACGAATGACAGTCGTCGTCGTCGTCGATAGTGACGATCGGGACTGGTTCAAGTTGTAATTGGACTGATTGGAGTAGTTGCAACTAGTATCATACAAGACTGGAAAAGTGATGGCGAGTAGCAATGGAGTAGCATCGGTGATGGTGGTGACTGCCAAAGATCTTTTTTAACGAATGGCTTTGTCCGAAGTGCATAATTTGAGCGTGATCAACAATGCTTTCGCTGTTGACGAGGTGAGTAAATATCGTCTCCTCCTCTCTCCCTCCCCTCCTCCCCCTCTCGTCCGCCCTCCTCTCTCTCTCCCCCTCCCCTCTCTCTCTCTGTATCGCTCTTTATAGTTTTCCATCTCACTATCCGTCCGACAAATTAGCTCTCTTTCGCCTTCTTTAACATGATGAAATGTATATTTGTGTCAAAGATTTTAGCTACACTGTCCCATTATCTATGTACAAAATGACGCAAGTTGTATCTTGTCCGACAAGAGAGAGAGAGAGAGAGAGAGAGAGAGAGAGAAAGAGAAAGAGTGAAATTGCAAAAAGGTGCAAAAAGAACAGACTCATTTGTAGTAATCCTATTCTCAGTTCCCAGTACCAAAGACTCAAGGAATGCGATCCGCAATTGTTTGAAACAGTTATTAAACGTGGAAACGATAATTTCTAGCGTGTTTCACGCATATATTGCTCGTGAGAGTGCAAATGGTGACCTAACATCATCCTTCACATTTTTCGTCGTCACTTGCCCCGATCGCGACACGATAGCGATATACATATTCGCGTATATCGTTGGATCGTTTGAATCTGTCCGCGATGCAGTTACGCATCGTGTTGTACTAGAACGATAGCTCCGTTGATAGTCCTTGCTCCTCCTTGTTCGATTTCTCCTCTTAAAATTCTTCCCACCTTATATAAATATACCAATCGTTACTTACTCTCGTGTCGCGCTTGACCTCGCGTAGTATTTTCGTGTGTGCTACGCTTTTCGTTTCGCTGTTTGCGTCCTTTAAAAACAATCGATAGATTCTCCGTACACGACGCTTGATTCACATTTTATTACCCTCTTTCGTTGAATCGGATAAATATCGACAACAATGTCTAAAATATTACGAAATTTTTACACGTATGCAATTCTAGTTGTTGTTAATCTCATGACAATCTCCGCGTGTCACACATTTCATCGAATGTATATGCAAACTTGCCAAAATTTCATACCGACAATTGTTTTCACATATATAGAAGAATAACGAGACCAAACGCAGCGTCGATATGTTGGAAGTACCACGAAAGATTTACTCTAGGGACATGTATAGCATGGAACACAATCAACTATGGAACTATGACTTAATGGATTGCAGCGCGAAAAGAAATGTAAGTGATGTGAAAATTTTACTTGCGCAACAGCTTGTTTATACGTCTGTCTATGCGCAAGAATGTTTTAGTACCGTAACAAATTTTTTAAATTTTGTAGTCGACTATTTAATATAATCGTCATCTTTATTTTAGATGAATAATTTTGAAGACGAGGACTCGAGTCAGGACTTGAATAATCCAATGGTTAACGACCTGGTATCAAAAATTCTCGACGAAGATTCCATTACAATTGATACTTGTCGCGATAGATACAACAGCGGAACGCATATACATTACCAAGCGGAATTTAATAATTCTTGTTCTAATCAAATCGGAGATAGTTCAGACGCTTATTTGACCGATTATATAGATCATTTAGGAGTTCGTTATCCATGCGGCAAGTTTACAAACAATATTTACAACAATGCCAAAAACGAATATCATCAATCGCCCACTAATCTTTGTAACGATTTGAAAACGTTGAATCTCGGTGCTTGCATCGAGCAGACAGCTATAGCGGGACAGAATAATGCATGTGGCACGGAGATTACATCGAATACTTACTTATCCGATCCTCGATCTCGTGTTATTTCACATTCAACGGACGCGGGTATATACACAAGCGCAAGTAACGTGCCGTGCAATGATTTAACGACAACTACAAATGGATCGAATTACGGTAAACAGTCTGGTAATTGGACGGAATCGTTCGTAACTCCCTCGTTGGGCTGCAGAGGCGAATTGATTGGAAATTATTCGAGAATCTCAAATTGCGTTAAACCCGATCTTAATTTTAACGTGACTGCATTAAGCCTGACTTTAGATTCACCAAACTCCGTTCCCATTAACGAGCAAGAGTATCGCAATAGTACGAGGCAAAACGCGTCATTGAACTCGTATAGCAATACTATAGTAAATATGCACGATGTGTACAACGTTACCAATAGCATCGGTTCTGGATACAGACCCAACTCGGCGATGACTGATCTGAGCGCCGATTCCGGCTTCTTATCGAATTCGCCGTTACAACAT